>NC_134483.1:143843305-143888305 GCF_040206685.1 Ascaphus truei | reverse complement strand
ACAGATAGCCATCACTGATGCCACACTCTGAAAATACACCTTCAACATATTGATATGATATGTCTTATGTCTCCCTGTCTCTCCATCTAGCTGTACAACATAGTTGCACCCGTTCATCCGCCGGAGTACCGTATATGGGCCAGCCCAGGCAGCCATCAGTTTGTTCTGCCGAGTGGGCTTCAAAACAAGAACTTGCTGCCAAGGGATGAACTCTCTGCTATGGTCATGTTGGTTATACCAAATCTTCTGCTTGGTCTGAGCCTCCCTGAGGTTAGCCTGTGCAAACCCCATATGCATTTCTAACCAGTCTAACCTGAGATCCACTACATACTGAAGCACAGAAGCATCAATAGCAGTGGTCTCCCCTTCCCATCCTTCATGCAATAGGTCAAGCGGTCTCCGGACCCTGAGGCCATATAGAAGCTTGAAGGATGAGAAGTCAGTGGACTCTTGCGGTACCTCTCGGTATGCAAACAGCAAATGCTGCAGATGAGTCTCCCAGTCATTTCCTTCAGCCTCTATAAATGCCCGAAGCATCTGCTTCTGGGTACCATTGAACCGCTCACCTAGTCCTTGTCTGGGGGTGGTAAGGGGTCGTGCGCTGGTGCTTCACCCTGCACGAATCACAGAGACAGTGAAGCAATTCAGACATGAATTGCGACCCTTGGTCAGTAAGAATCTTACTAGGAAATCATACTCTAGAGAAAATCACTATCAATGCCTTTGCCACTGTGCTAGCCTCAATGTTGGCTAGTGCTACTGCCTCAGGGTACCGGGTGGCAAAATCCACCACCATGAGTATGTAGTGCTTACCGATCCAGCTAGGGATCTTCAGAGGTCCCATTATGTCCAAAGTTACTCTCTGAAAGGGTTCCCCAATTACCGGTTGTGGGTTCAATGGAGCTTTCACATGGTTACCTGCCTTGCCTACTTTCTGGCAGGCATCACAGGACCTTCAAAAGTCTGCCACTGCCCTGCATGTCCCTGGCCAGTAGAAACACTGCAATAGCCGGGCTCTAGTGTGAGTGATCTCCTGATGCCCTTCTAGTGGAATGGAGTGGGGTACCTGCAGTAACTGCTGCCTATACTCCCTGGGTACCACTAACTGTCTTTTACCTGTCCACAATCTGTCTGGAGCGCTAGGGGCTTGCTCCCTATACAAGAGCTCACGGTGCCACAGTGTTATGCCGGTGCTGCCCGCAGACCAGACCCGTCCCTTCTACTGAGGTGAGGAACGTATATAGTCACGCACCCGCAGCAAAAGGAGCGTGTCCGGAGTGTGGTGATTAGGCGTTGCCAGGCCAGATGACGTTAGCTAGCAATACTTGCCAGTACCGGTGTAGAAGTGCCGTCGTCGTTGCCGTTAGCCAAGGTCAGGGATTGGAGAATTCCGGAAGGTCGTTGTCCAAGCAGGGGGTCGAGAGCCAGAGAAGGACGTCCGCTAAGCCAAGTCGTAACCTGAGTGAATAGAGAGAGAGAACGCCAGAGTAGTGATCCTAGTGAAAACTATGTAGAGCAATGAATGAAAGGCAGGACAGACAATATAAAGCGTGGCTGACCAATAGGAAGAGGGGGCAGGCCTGTAGGAATGCATGGAGCTGTCCTGGATAGGCTGTCCAAAGGAGGATACAGGTGAGCAGTCTTTATGCATGATTGATCCTTGTGTGTGTGTTGGGGGCGGAGCCTCACTGCAGGAGTAGTGAATAAATTAAGAGAGTCCTGCGTGTGCTCTGTAACAGAGATGGGTGCGCGCTCGTAAACGGTAGCAGCCGCATGAGGGAGGGATTATCCCGCAGGAGCGCGAGAACGCAGAGGACGGCGGGGAACCCCCAGAGCCGCCGGAGGTAGTGATGCCGGCGAGGTGCGCGCGCCACGGCAGCGGGGTTTAATGAAGGTGAGGAGGAACCCGGGCACGGGTGCCGCGATCCCAGAGTCCTCACACACAGATATCAGTCCGACCCATTCTCAGAGGCAGACTCGGACACCCGGAGTCTCATGCCCTCTAAGTCGTGATCGGATCGCACTGCCGCTCTGAACTATGCCCCAGCTCCGGCCACTCTCCCTCAGTCACTAAGTCAGGTGATGATGAAACAGGTAAGTTGGAAGGAGGGTCAGTACATTGTCTCAACTCTGCCTGGCTTACCTGCCTGGTCTCTATAGAGACCTCTGGAGCTGTTGGTCCCAAACTCAGGGGGATGCCGAGATCCTCAGAGGAAGGGGTACCAAAGACTCCCCTACTTGGGCAAGTGCCCTGCTCTTGCTCCTTGTGATGGATGCAACTGGAGCATCCTCCTCCGCAAATGAGCAGATGAGGTGCCCTAGGTCGTTGCCAAATAGCACCTCAGTATCCAACACAGGCAAAACACCCAAATCTCTCATACCTCGACCGGCTCCCCAGTCAAGGAACACTCGGGTGACCTGGATTGACCCAGGTCCCCCATCAGGCATGGTGACATGCATCCCTTTTTCCGAGAGCGGATCCCCTGTATTGACCATATCAGGTCTCACCAGAGTAACAGTGGCACTGGAGTCAAGCAGGCTGGCTGTATGGAGAGCTCCGATGGTCACTGGCCACAAATGATTCCTTCTCCCATCGTTGGACTGCAACTCGACAGTTGCAATCTGATGCCCTTCTGCCGCCTCTGCTGTGCCATTTGCAGAAGGGGTAGAAATCTCCGTCTTGGTCCGCTGCTGGACTTGGTGGACAGCTGCACGCTGCTCCTCTGTGTGTTCAAGTCTCATGGCGATGACTGGCTTCGCAGCTGGAGTACATTGCCCCTGAAGGGGTTCGCTTGAACAGTGCCGCCCTGGAAAATCTGGCCTTATGTGCCCAGTTTGATTGCATTGGTTGCACCACTTCTCATGCCTGCATTTTGCAGACTTGGGTGTACTCCCCTTTCACAGGAGACCAATGCTTTTAACACAAAATTACCCGGATCCTTTGATTGAGCAAAATGTGAGATAAAATAAATTGTGATTTATTTACACGAGAAACACACACAGCTTGATTTACAAAATAACATAAATAAACAATTACAGGGATGGGGCAAAATGAAATAAAATGTTTCTGGGACGAACTTCACCGAAGTAAAATCTCGCGTAACAGTTTTTGGCTAGTGGCGCTGCCTGCAACCACTCTTACTCAACCAAAGGTAATCTTTTCGTTCTATCTTTGCAGGATTCGTTCTCAAATCCTTAGTTCCAACGAACTCTTGAAGCGGGGTACAATCCTATGTTACGATGGACTAGTCTTTGGAATGCACGATGTATCTCATTACATGATGGAACCAATGCTGATTGGCTGCACAAACTTTTTAAAGCACCAAAGTCCTATCAGTATAATGTGCTGCCAATCCCTGTGTTGGAACAATGCATCCAACATATTGGCAAGGTTCGCCCATACTTCATGGAGCCAGGCAGAGGCTTCAAGGTATGCTACGGTCATGCGCCAACTTCGCACCTGAGCCGCTTAGCATACCTAACCAAGCCCACTTCCCTGGTGACATGTTGGCTGCCGGTCCCTGGACATCTGGACATTTGGCAGGAAAACCAGTTTACATTTACTTCCCTTCACTTAACACTTTAAAGTATCGGTACCTTTTTAAGTCCTGACTTAAGTTTATGCATGACTCACTGGCCGGAATGGCTGGCCATACCTCTGGGAATCACAGTACTTGTGAACCAAGTGGTTCTGCTGCTCCGCCTGCTTGAATGTAAATGCCCTTGCTCTTTATTATTTTAATACACCAAAAGAGGGGGATTTTATATAAAAGTGAATAACACGGAAAACATAACTGCTTTACTGCTGGGACCCTAGCAGCATTCACACCAAATTTCACAGCGCTGGTATACTCCTAACCTAAGTTAGCTCCCTGCATCTGCGCTGTGTGAGAAAGCGGCTGGCGTTTAAAACCCTTTTTTCGCTTGGCGGTTTAGCAGTGAAACAGTGTTGCTATACTTGGAACTAATTCATAACTGCGACCGCACTCATACAATGTAACGTAGTATAACGATGTGGTAATCGTGGTTGCGATACTCAGAACTAATCCATAACTGTGACCGCACTCATACAATGTAGCTTAGTTTAAGCCAGGGGAGAAGTTGAAATTATGGAAAGGAGCGAATTGTTAAAAAGAAAACCAAAAAAGACATCGCAACTAGACAGCCCTTTATTTATTACTCAGTTTAGTCGACAGGCACAAGAAGTTAGACAAATACTGGAAAAACATTGGAGCATTTTGCTCCTTGATCCTGTCTTGGGACATAGTCTCCCACATAAACCCAAACTGGTTTTCAAAATGGCCAAAACTATATCTAATTCACTCTCCCCCAGTTTGTTCTCAGGTCACTCATACAATAGGAACCCTATAACCATAGGCTCATATAGATGTGGTTCATGTAAAATTTGCGCTCAGTTATCCCCAACCAAAACCTTTCAGAGTACATGTACTAAGGAAATTTTCAATATACGCAGTTTTATCAATTGTAAGACTACTTTTGTGATCTACCTTCTCACCTGTGGGTGTGGGAAACAGTACGTGGGCCGTACTACACGGAGTCTCAAAATACGCATTATGGAGCATGTGAGGCTCATTAAGAAAAAAGATCTCAATCATCCGGTTCCACTACACTGTACCCACTGCCCACAGGGAGATAGTAGATTACTCAATGTTTGTGGGATTGAGTCAGTTTTGTGTCATGAGAGAGGTGGTAATCGTACCAAGAGGCTTGATCAGAGAGAGGCCTTTTGGATATTTACTTTGAAAACCCAGGTTCCATTTGGACTTAATACAGATTGGGACCTGGGACATTTCCTCTAATTTTTGCTAAAAATCTTGCTAAAAACCTTGTTAAAAATCTTGTTAAAAATCTTTGCTAAAAAAAATTCTGCTAAAAATTTTGCTAAAAATTCTATTATTAATCCTGCTAGAAAAATTGGCCAAAAATTTGCCAAAAATGTTTGAGAGATTGGTTATAAAATTTGCTAAAAATCTTGCTAACTATATGCTTTTTCTAAAAAATCTTGCTAATTAAGTGTTGAAATATCTGCCAAATGTCTACTAGGGAACCTTCCTAGAAAATCCCTAAAAACTTGATAAAAATATGTTATCTTCTGTTATATACATTTTCTGATTTTCCTCAAGTAAATAATATTCTGTAATAGAATATTGGTCTTTTGAAATCATCATGTCCCTGCTTTGTGAAATTAACATATACCTAATCTTTTCACATTCAATATTTATTGTTTTTTGGAGTTTTCAAATGTTGACCTTTCCCCCTTCCCTTTGGATAAACCTAAGATCACATATGACCATTATTGATTCCATACTTAGGGGTTTCTTCCCTTCTTTTTTTATTTTAGGGTTAATTTCTGGTCTATGTGCTTAATAATCTTAAAGGAAAGAGGGGATAAATGATTAAGTAACATTTAACAATTATGTATGAATCTATTTTGTGCCCTCCTGGTCTTGCAAATGTTCTGTGTGCAACTGTGCTATATTTGTCAATTTTTAATATTCATGCCATCTAGGACATAGTTCAAATTCCTCATGGGAGTTAATGTATTATTATCTCTCTCACAATTTTGATTAATAGCACTCTATACATATGTTTATGTTTTTAATTTTAAGTTGTAATTGTTATTAATATTCTTTTTTTAAGTTTATTATTAATGTTAGTCCTTATGTAGAATGTCTGTTCTTTATATTTTGTTGTTTTTTATCTTTGCACTAAGGTTTAAGAAGCCCCTTTTTTGTTGTCATGGATGTTTTTAAATGTCAGTTTAATAAAGTTACAATTGTTCCAGAAGTCAGTGCACCAATCAGAGCACACAACCTGTTTGCTCATACTCATTGTCTTGTATTTGCAGACATGTGAGGTCTAATAAAGTTTAGTTTATTGATGTGACACATCTAATAGGTGCTGCTTTCTGATTGGTCATGACGTCATGTGATAGCATGATCAGTGCTGTATTATAAATTGTTTTTTTTTGGGTTGTTCTGTACACCTTGATAAAGGGCATTTTTGCCTGAAACTAGTTGGTGGACCCCTGCTGGGGCCCTTTTGTCCACTTTTTAAGTAATAAATCTATTTTTTGTTGCTTAAAACCGTGAGCCTCCTTCTGTTACTTTGGGCAGTGCACTGCCTTATTTTTCTACTTGTTCCCGCCATCACCTGGGAGATTGCACGCCTATGAAGATTCTGAGTTTGGATACTCCAGGAGAAACCGAGTGAGTTCACTTTGTGGGTCGCTGTACCCCTTTTTTCTCTGATATATGGGACGTTGGTCTCTACTATTTATTTATGGTGCCGCTGGCATTAGGTACTAGTCCCATAACCCTATTAGGGCTTCGTTATGCTATATGCTTACATTGAAGGAGTTTATCCTAAACCTCAGTTTATTATGCCAAACAGGACTGTTTTTTTTGATGCACTGGCTTTCTACACAATAATGCATTTACAGGCTTGCAGCCAGGGCTGCAGAGTTGACACTTCACATTTTGCAATATGACTCAGGAGCACCCAGCCGGGCATAATACCTTTATTTACTGGTCTGGGTACCCCTTCACGTCCCATCCCCTCTGCAGCTGCTTTTGGCTTTCAATGTGGAGTGCCGTTGTTGGATTCAGTGCCCTTGTGTGCCCGAGCCAGAGTGCCTCCATTTTGGGCAGACACTTTCCTGCCCGACAGCGCACGGCTGGTGACCTACTCATCATCCAGGCTGGCTGCATCCCGGCAAGCGGCTGGCTTTCGGTCGAACACCCAATCCCTTACCCTGCTGTTAAAACTGCTCCTTGAACTTTAAGTCCAGTAAGCTGTGGTACTTGGTGGCTTTACATCCTTCCACCCACTGAGTGCCATGCTGGATTAGTGGGGAGGCAAATAGCATGTGTATTTCCCGGCCAGTCTTGTCCCTAGACCTGAAAATGTCACGGTATGCCTCTGGAGTGAGGGCATACTGGCACAGTAACAAAGCCTCATATGTTGGTAGTCATTGCTGTCCACTGATGGTATCCCCTGGAAGGTCTTCAGGGCTATCCCCATCCATAGTGGCGACAACCACAATACAAGATCCTCAAACACCTTGAGAAATCTTTCAATGTCGTCCGTGCCGTCTACAAACTTTCTGAATCTGTAGTGTGACACCTATGGCAGGGGAGGTTGGTCAGGGTCCAGCCGGAGTCTTGAGGGCTGCACACCTTGAGAAGCTGCAACCTCTGCTCAAAGGGGATCCCCTCTCCCCAAATGGTGAGGAGAGAGGTAAGTCCTGTGGCAAAGAGACAGGTAGCAATTGGGACTACTACGGCTGCACTCTGTGGTTCACGCTCACCCTCTGGATCCTCTGCTCCCCCATTCTCCTCCTGCTGCCTCCACTTTCTCCAGGGCTGGAAGATCCTCCAGGACCCTGGCCGAAATGGTTGCCCCTGCATCAGCAGTTGTAGCTATGCTCGCTTCATGTCGCTTGAGATCCTCCTCCAGTAGAGTCTTTGCTCAACCGGCGGTTTGTAGTCCATATCCCTCCCACCGGGTTAGGATTCTGGGATAGTTCCAGGTCCGGTAATGACTTGACCGTCTGTCCATCTTCACCTGGTGGCAATAAACTTAAAGTGACAAGAGAGAACCTATGCTTTTTCTGCTTTGTGTCCCCTGAGGACAGCATAAATATGAGCAGCTTGTGTCTGTCTTTCAGCTCTCCTCTGTCCTCTCTCAGTGTCTGAGGGAGACTGCTGCCCCAGAGACATTTCCTCTTCCTCATTTGAAAGCAGGTGAGCTTACTTAATTAGAATCACCGGTGGACTGTCTAATCAGTGGGGTTAACTCCTCGCATACTGGAAAGCAGGCATACTGTCACCTCCTACTAATGTATACAGAGTGCATGACTCTGTCACATATCTCCTTCCCCAGCATAACATTACTGATTGGAGCGGCCCGTGCACCGAGACTGTGCACCCTAGAAAGTGCATCCGCGTTACCATGCAGTATGCCTGGCCAATGCTGCACTGTGAAATTGAAGGGTTTTAATGATAGAAACCAGCGGGTAACTCTATAGTTCTTTTCTTTATTTCTACTGTATGCATCCACTGTAATGGTACATGTTCTGTAATGAGCGTAAACAACCTGCCTAATAGGTAATATTTTAAAGTCTTGTGCTCACTTTACGGCCAAACATTCTTTTTCTACCGTGGCATACCTTTGTCCGCGGGGACACAATTTGCGACTTAAATACAAGACAGGGTGTTCCTCAACTCATACAAACTGGAACAGGACTGCTCCAACACCTACTTCGGAGGCGTCCATTTGCAGAAAAAAGTATTTTGTAAAATCCAGGGCTACCGACTGGGTGACTACAGAGCGCTGTACGTAGGTCAAAAAATGCGGTCTCCGCACCACTGCTCCATTTAGTACATCGGGTGCCCTTGTTTTTACTAAATCTGAAAGCTGTGCAGTCTGGGTTGCAAAATAATAAATCGCCTGTAGTAACCTACAATGGCTAGAAATGTCCTAACCTTTTTTTTTTTTTTTTTAATGGCAAGGGACCAATTCTCAATGGGATCTAATTTATTGAGCTGGGGTTTTACAGTCCCCCTTCCCACTACATAGCCCAGATATTTTGACTCTGCCAAGCCGACTGAACATTTAGCTTGGTTGGCTGTAAGACCCGCTTCCCGAAAGGTTCTCAACATTGCCTCAACCTTTTGTAGATGTGAGTCCCAATCTGGACTATGAATTACCACATCATCGAAGTACGCTGAAGCATAGTTCGAGAGCGGCTGTAACTATTTATTCATCCCATGAAGGCCAAATGGTAAAACAGTATACTGGAAGAGGCCATCAGGTGTGGAGAAGGCGTTTTTCTCTTTTGCGGACTCTGTTAATGGGATTTGTCAATAACCCTTTGTTAGATCTAAAGTGGTTAGAAAACGGGCCCTCGCCAACCTCTCAATTAACTCGTCTATCCGGGGCATAGGATAGGCGTCAAACTTCGAGACTTCATTGACTTTTCTAAAGTCATTACAAAACCGTATTGACCCATCAGGCTTAGGTACCAAGACAATAGGGCTGGACCATTGACTATGGGACTCCTCAATTACCCCTAGGTCTAGCATCTTCTTTACCTCTGACTGCATAGTCCCTCTTATGGCTTCTGGGATCCTGTAAGGTCTTATCTTAACGTCTATTCTCGGCTTGGTGACAATATCATGGGAAACCACCCTAGTTTTCCCTGGTACACTGGAAAATACATCTCGGTTCTTATTTATCAATTCTAAAGCTTCCCCTTATTGTTCAGGAGTGAGTTCTGCCGATATTCAAACTAACCACATTCCTGGATTTGTTAGCTACCACCGTCAGACATACCGCTCTATCCTTCCAGGATTTTAACAGTTTTATGTGATAGATTTGCTCTACCTTTTTCCAATCTGGCTGTCGAATGTTATAGTTCACTGGGCCGACCTGTTCTAGAACTTCCTATGGCCCTTGCCAATGTGATAACAGCTTACGGCTGTGGGAACAGGCACCATTACTCGGTCCCCTGGTCGGAAGCTGCGAACCGTAGCTTTCCCGTTGTAAATAATAATAATAATATAATAATAGCATGTTCTTGTATAGCGCTGCTAGTTATACGTAGTGCTTTACAGAGACATTTTGCAGGCACAGGTTTTTTTTTTTGGTGCCTGAGGCACAGGGAGATAAAGTGACTTGCCCAAGTTCACAAGGAGCCAACACCGGGCTCCCCTGGTTCAAACTCAGTGCCAGTCAGTGTATTTTACTCACTGAGCCACTCCTCCTCCCTGTAAAGGTTCTGTTGGGCCCTCTGTGCCTCTTCTAAATGTTGGAGATCAACGTAGGATGGGCTGGACGATGAGACTATGCAAAAAACTATGCAAAAGAACTCAGCAACTCACCAGGTGGATGAAAAATAAAATTAATTTATTAAGCTACATAAAACAAAAATACATAACAAAACAGGGGAAAAGCACTCCCACTAGTTTCACGCTTCTACAGCACTTTCTCAAGGAGTCTGAAAAGGTCTGACTATGGGAGTAACATGTGCAATGCATTCTTTAAAATCTTCTACAAATTGGATGGCATTCTTCCCTGGAACAGCTTGTTGCTCCCACTCTTCTTTGAGGCTATCTAGAATCCCTCTTGGGCATCTCCCATAAAGGAGTTCAAATGGGGAAAACCCTGTAGAGGCCTGTGGTACTTCTCAGATAGCAAACAAGAGATAAGGAAACAAGGTGTCCCAGTTCTTCCCATCACTATCAACCACCTTCCTCAACATTATCTAAGAATTTTATTAAATCTTTCTACCAGTCCGTCTGTTTGCGGATGGTAAAAAGAGGTTCTTAGGGACTTTATTTTTTAGCTCTACGCATAAATCTCGCATAAGTTTAGACATAAACGGGGTGCCCTGATCTGTTAAAATTTCCTTCGGTATCCCGAGTTGGGAGAATACTTGGAACAATTCCTTAGCTATAGTTTTGGCGGAAGTATTACGTACTACGTATTACACCTCTGGATAGCGAATGGCATAATCTAGAATTACTAGAATGTATTGATGACCCTTGGCAGATTTCTCTCAAGGGACCCACTATATCCATAGCAATCCTATCAAATGGAATCTCAATAATTGGCATAGGAATTAACGGGGCCCTCAGGCTTGGTCGGGGAGTTGTCAACTGACACTCGGGGCAGGAGGCACAGAACCCTTTTACTGCATTATATATTCCTGGCTAGTAAAATCTTTTTAGGATTCTTTTCTGTGTTTTCTCTACTCCAAGATGACCCCCAATAAGTGAGAGTGTGCTAGCTCTAGGACCTTCCTTACTAATGAACTGGGTAGTAGAAATGTTTCTATTTCTTGGCCCTCTCCTTGGCTCACATGGTACAACCAATCATTTTAATACAAAAAAATAGGGATAGGAGTCCTTGGTTGTTCCTTCTACCAGGACCCTATTAACTTCTACTGCTTGGCTAAACCCATTTTTCAACTGTTCCCTACCAAAATTACTTGGGGAAAGTTCTAGACATCCAAAACCTTCCTCTTCTGGAGTTTGGCTGGTTACATCTATGGGTAAGAGTGTCAACAAAGCCCTGTCTCTGACAACTCCTCATCCTCTGTTCTCCCTCTGTTAGGAGTAGTAACAGTGCTAACTGGGGTGGGGTCCTCGTTTTGATTTAAGGGTTTTTGACACTTCAGAGACAAATTCAGGGTCTGTAAAAGGAAAAACCTCATCCGGAGTAGGATTGTTTAAGGTGAGTCATCCTCTGATCAGGGTGTCAAAACCAGGAAATTTACAACCTAACGCTAGGGATTGGGGTAACTTTGGTACAATTGCTGCCGGTGTTTAGATGACTTTCCCCTCGATTTTTACTTCTATCATCGTGGTGCACTGAAGCGTACACCCTTGCACATATAATACCTGCAGCTTCTCCCCCTGGCGTAACTGGAGATGCTTAACCAACTTCCCTGATACCAAGTTAATATCACTCCCTGAGTCTACCAAGACGGAGATTGGTTTACCATTTAAAATCACAGTGATGAGGAAGTTGTGGGTATTTTTCTCCACGGGTCACAAATGCCACTCCACCGAACTCTGACCTCACAGAGTCATATGCACAATCTATTTTTTTCAGACAAATTAGGGCCTTAATATCTCCCGCCTCCCCACACTCAAAACAAACAATTGGCCCAGTTCGGTCTTGAAATCATTTCAGAGATTTAGAGTTTCTGTCCTTATCCAGGTTTTATTCCACTCCCTCAAACCGTGTGGCCAGTCGCAGGTCCTTGTTCCAGCCCTGGCTTCTACTGTTCGTGTTGGGCCACTGATTTTGGCTTGTGCGAGAGAACGTGGAGCGTGACAGTTCACAGGTGACTAGAAAATGTTTCACTGCACCTACCATGCCATCATAAGTGAGGGGATCTCTTTTTCCCACCCAATGTCTGGAGGTCCTTGGGTAATGCTCGAATAAGCGGTCCAACACCACCATCTCAAGGATCCTGGTTGGGCTATATGATTCTGGTCTTAGCCACTTAGCCTCCATACTGACAGTACCAGTCCGCGCAGGATCCACCAGTCATAATGTGCAGCTACATCCCTTTTACAGGGTGTTAGGCATCCCACTTTTGACACCACTTGTGGCAGGAGGACTGTGGTTAGTGAGGAGGCAACACAATTCTTCCGGTGAAATAATATGCTGGTGGTTTTATTTGCCCAAAAATATAACAAAACAATGGGTTCTCTGTCCCTTTAAGTAAAACAAAACATAAACCAAAAACCTATCCCTGTTAGGGGAACTAAGTAAACACAAGTTATGTTTATCTACCTGGCTGGCTAGCTAAACTAGACCAGACCAACAATATTCAGTAACATCACTTGGATCCTTATCTGGGAGCTTTATTCTCCTCGGGACAGCATACATATGAGCAGCCTGTGACGGTGAGGGGGTACCGAGGCAAATAATAAAGGTATTATGCCCGGCTGGGTACCCCTGAGTCATATTGGGGAGTTTGAAGTGTCAGCTCGTCAACCCAGTTATGGTATGTGAACTGTATTGTAATAAAAGATTTCTGTATGTTTTACTGTTCCAGAAGTGCCAACCAGTGGAGATTCACAGGGCGTGAGTTTCAGGGGGGATTTTACGGTAAAAATTTTGTCAGGGTGTGTTTGGTTAGAAGGTGACCAGAGTTGCTAGTTTCCCCGAAAATGTACCCAGGAATCGTACCAGATTCCTGGGACACAAAGACACAGAGCACCGGACAAAATCCTCCCTTGGAAGCAGTTAGGCGCCTCACCGCCAGGTCTCCCTGCTTCAGCACAGACCAGAACAGTAAGACGGGACAGGGGGATAAATCACAATCAAGGGTTCCCCGGTATATGCTCAAACCCACAGAACCCAGTATAAGGGTTCAGTGTCTCTCCCACCATGTATAAGGTGGTGAGAGTGAAATATTTTCTAAGTCCAGCGCTGGGAGAATAAAAAGCGGCTTTTGCTAACTTCTGTTATGAAGCTCCTAACGCTCGGAAACTGGCCGTGCGCATAGTTCAGGTAGAAACATATAACGTTTCATAAAAATTGATAAATGAAAGTCACCCTAAATTAGTGTATTAAACATGATAGGAATAATTGGGCTTTCATTCAGAACACCGGAGACAGGGAAACACTCATTCATTATAGCACTCCACTTAGTATGCGTGTAGTGACTCACTGTAAATGAGCTGAGGATGTGCAGCTCCGGACTTCTAAGGCATCCCGCTGACTTGATGTCACAATGTCTGCAAAAGTCCGGATTTGAAAGGCTCAGAGTCTCTGAGGTGTCAGGTTTGGAGGGGTAGCCCAAGTACTCCCATCCTAATGTGAAGTCTGGGCCATTGGAAATGGTTGCCCAGGTCAGACTTACTGTCGCCAGGTAGAGGGGTTGGGTCCCATATGCTAACTGGCAAAGGTGCTAGGTTGATGCATGCCCTTAGCAGAATGGTAAGCCACCCCTGCCAGGTTTCTAAAGTATTGACAACTTCGGGATAGGTGGGAAAAGTTATTCCCACGGAGAGATTGTGGCAGTGAAAGGGTTAACCAGGCCAATAATAAAGGTATTATGCCCAGCTGGTTAATCCTACACCGTGTTGGGACAGAAGGGGTAAAAATGTATTGTCACCCTAATACCATGTTTTCCCCTACACTACATTTATTGTCCCCGTTTTGCAGCTCAGAAGCTAGCTGCAGTTACATGAATGAATGAGAAATGTGCTAACTGCATTTGCGACAGAAGGGGGAGCCTCTAGCACTGTGCTAAGTGCTAAATTGAAGAAGTGTGCCTGCGAGTAAGTAGCTGCATTAAAGATAGGTATCAGTTTCCAGACAACAGATATTGAAACCGCAAAGTTGTCACGGTCGTGCTCGCCACAAACAGGGACCGGACAGTGGGACTGAGGTGGGGATGTATATACACCGACCTTAAACTACGTGGTCAGACGTAGCCGGTTCAGGATTGGAGATGGCATAGTAATCTGTAGACATTCTGGGATCAGGATTGGAGACGACAGGGTAAATGATATCCAGGCTGGGGTTCGGCAACAGGAAGTCAGGTACGTAACGCTTCAGCGTAGAAGCTACAGCGCGGGAGTGGCCTCTGTGTGAGGAGCGGGAGCGGCCCATGATGAAGGCCTCTGAAAGAGGAGTGTGCAGCCCGGCCTAGGACAACTGAAGGTTAGCACTGGGGATCCAGTGCTTCAGAACAGGAACCAGGAAGCAGGAAGCAGGCCTCTGCAAGGAGGATATGCAGCAGGGTACAGGAACAACAATGCAGGCCTCTGCAAGGAGAATATGCAGCAGGTAACAGGAACAACGTTGCAGGCCTCTGCAAGGACAATATGCAGCAGGTAAAAGGAACAACGATGCAGGCCTCTGCAAGGAGAATATGCAGCAGGTAACAAGAACAACGTTGCAGGCCTCTGCAAGGAGAATATGCAGCTGACCACTGGAACAATGAATCTTAGTGCTGGGGACTCCAGACGCTTCAGCACGGGAAGCAGGAATGGTTAAGGCAAGGGTGATTGTGGCAAACACAGGACATCCAAGTTAAACTCGGTTTATGCTCTGCAATGAGTCAAAGGGAGAGGCCAGTATAAGAAGGGCAGATAGCCAATCCAAAGACAGGGGGGTGTGGGAATTCCTCCAATGCCAGAGCAGAGAGAAAGAGCTGCAGTGATTGCAAGCACAGGTGATACTGATTGCAGATACAAGGGGGAGTTTTCTAGAAGCTGCATAGTTCTGTAAGGAATGGGTTTGCGGCCAAACCCAGGAGCGGATTCCTTACAAATGTCAATTGAATAAGTGGTCTACGGTTTAGCTGAAGTGCCTTCTTGATACATGGTATCCTGCCTTCTCATTATCCACTTAAGGTGATTTGGTGGCGCGTCTGCGGTTACCGATCAAAGCCAGCACTGATACATTGTATGCCAGCTTGTAACCCAGACCGATTATAGGTCAATCCGCAACCCACATCACAGAGCCCCTTCAATTAAGTGGATAAATTGTGCTAGGAAAGAGCTAGCACTCTAATTTTTGGAGTGCAGCTAGGTAAAAAGAAACCATGACCATACATATAAATTTTATATTTGTTGCACCTACAGAATATATATATATATATATATATATATATATATATATATATATATATATATAAATAAACTGTATGCCAATGGTGTTTTAAATGTAAAGGCAGGAAACCCTATCCTGCTGGTCCGGCAATGAATCATTAACATGCCCCTATGTTATGGATGAATGAGCGGAGGGATTTTTCATCTCCATACTTCAAAGGGCATCCTGCTAAGTCGGTGCCCCAGTGTCTAGAGAAGTCGGCATTGTAAAGCCTCAGATACCCTAGGTTTTAGGGTGGCCGGATTATTCCCAAGTACCAGATACCGGTGTGAAGTATGGGTGCTTCACACTTTGTAGCCAAACCCCAGTCTTACTGTCACCAGGTAAGAGGTTGGGCTCGGTATGCTAAGTAGCTCAGGTGTGAGTTTAACTCATGCTCTTAGCAGACCATGAAGCAACTTCTGCCCATTCTATGAACTCCTGGTAAGTCTGGGATATGTGGGAAAGTTATTCCCATGAGAAGATTGGGTGTGTATGTTAGGAATAGGACACTTAACCCTATAAAGATGCCTGCAGTGCAATCCCAGTCAAATTCATCTATGCTTTACCAAGAAACGTCCAAGCTGTAGCATCAGCGGTTCCGGAGTATGAGGGGTTAACAACATCGTAACCAAGGACCGTGCACCTCTTCCAGAATTTGTTTGAGCTAAGGATTCCCGAACGAATCCTGTATGGACATTACAAAACATTTCCTTTCGGCGGAGATATAGGGGTGGCAAGTTGAGACCCTAGCCAAGGACTGTCGCACTGCTCACATCGCGCACCCACTTGCATGTGTGCAGGTGTGTCCAGAGACTTTGTTTCGTTCTGTGGACATTTTATTTTGTTTCCCCAACCCTGTAAGTGTTTCTTGAGTTTAATTGTGAAGTATTGTATGTATGTCTTAAAAGGAAATAAATTAAATTTATTTTACCCGCCTTGTACAGCTCAGTCCAGAATCCTGGTATTAATTTGTTGGTAAGACCTGGTCTACCGTGACAAAGATTGGCTGCACTTGTTAGGTATAGGATTCTGAACCCTATAAGAATTCCTGCAGCCCATCGGTAATCAGATTAATTTTAAGATTCATTAGTTTCATCAAGATGCCAAGTACAATTACAGCAGCAGTAGATTTGAGAAAGGACCAAGGCTTTCGCGAGTAATTCCCGCTCCTGGGAAATTACTCCTACAGACTTTATTTTACAAGATTTCGTTCTGAAAACAAATTATTTCATTTGCCACCTTCCCAGTATTTTGACTGTAATTGGGGAACGATTTCCCCAAGGTAGTGAAATACTACCAGTGCCATTGGCTACCGCAGGGAGACAGTCAGAGATTAGGGAGGTTAATGCATGCGGTCACGCGTCATCGGGAGCGTGCGCCCCCTGCACGCGTGTCCAGGGGCTCCCCGAGGGAGCCCTGGTGTCCCGCGATCGCGGGACAGCGGCAGGGGGTTCCGGGGGACCCGGCGGACCCGGCAGCGGTAGGGAGAGCGCCCCGATCGGAGGGCGCTCTTCCGCTGCTTCGGCGCGCGCCCGTCACACTCGGGCGCGCGCCAGGCTACTGCTGCGGCACAGAACGGGCAAATGCTCGAATAAACTGTGCCGCAGCAGTAGAGATAATAATAGAAAACTTCTAAAGACTAAACAAAGTTGGTACAGAAAGGAAGGAGCAGATAACATAATAGTACAGGCTGAAAAAAAAACTGAAATGCATGCTTGCTAATGCAAGGAACCTGACAGATAAAATGGGGGAGCTTGAATTAATAGCTGCAAGGGGAAAGTATGATATAATAGGCATTACTAAAACACGGTGGGATGAAACGCATGACTGAGCAGTTAATTTCGAGGGTTATTCTCTTTTTCGGAAGGATCGAGCAAATAGAAGAGGAGGTAGATTATATTTATATGTTTAACTGGATCTAAAACCGATTATAAGGGAAGATGTTTATGAAGGGAATGATGAAAATGTAGAAACCTTGTGGATAGAAATTAGCAGTGGAGGTAAAAGTATAAAGAAAATGTTTGTAGGGATGTGCTATAAACCACCAAATATCGGTGAGATTTAGGAAGCTAAAATACTTTTGCAAATGGAGAAGGCATCAAAACGAGGTCATGTTTGCATAATGGGTGATTTTAATTATCCAGACATAGACAGGGACAATGAGATTAGCATTACAACTAAAGGAAGCAGGTTTTTGGGGGTGCTTAAAGACAATTATATGACCCAAATTATTAAGGAACCAACCAGGAGAGGGGCAATACCAGTATTATATTCTATGTATGGTAATATCAAACAATGTAGCAGTAATAACAAATATTCAAGTCCTAGAACAGTGATCATACCATTGTCTCATTTAAATAAATGATCAAAAAACAGATTACTTGGGTTCAACAAAGACCTTAAACTTTAGAAAACCAGATTTTAATAATCTGAGGGCTAATCTACAAGTAATACATTGGGATAATGTTTTTGCAAGGAAAACTGTAGAAGATAAATGGTCAGTCTTTAAAACATTGTTAGAAAAGCATACTTATCAGTGTATACCCTTGGGTAATAAGTATAAAATAAATAAGTCAAAACCAATGTGGCTAAATAAACAGGTAGGGGAGGAAATGGACAAGAAGAGGAAGGTGTTTAGATTCTTTAAGTCAGTAGGGACGGAGGTATCATGTGAGGAATCGGGGAACTCGTCCCCTACGGCGCGCTCCCTCCTTTCCTGTAACCTCAGGAACCTCCACGAACATCACCATGCGCGCGCATGGAAAGATACTCATGACCTCACGGGGAAGGGCCCCGCCTTCCGCACGTGACGGCGCCGCGCGGCACCGCTCCCTAGCTACGTGTCAACATCCACTATTACCTAATCACTCCCACTTCTCTCCTGCACCGCTCCTAAGCTTCATGTCAGCATTCTCTAATCACCTAATCACTCCCACCTGTCTCCTACACCACTCCACATATCCTTGCCTCCACTGAGGCCACACCTCTGCTTCTCCCCTCTGCCTATTAGATCCCTTCCCTCATATATGCTCAGCAGTGCCACTGGCACTTTGGCTGAGCATAGTTCTTTGTAGCCTTGCTGTTCCCACGTTCCTTGCCTTGCCCTGTGTTCCCTTGCCTTGCTTTCAGATTGATCTCCTGAGTACCAACCCGACTTAATCCTTGGACTCTGTACCTCTGGCTCCTTGACAATGGCTTACCTCTGACCTTCCGCATCTCTCCCACCCTGACCACAGCAATCGGACTCCTACTATCCCACTGGCTCCAACCCTTGACCTTGGCAAGTATCAGGACTGTTCTTATATCTCTAACCCTGACCCGGATACCTTGACCATCCACTCTCCAGACGTGCCCTCATTGCTGTGGGTGGCATTTATAATATTCCCACCTCAGTGCCGGGGACCCGCCTTGTTCGTGGTGAGCACAAGTGTTACAAATTGCTCAGCCCCATGAACATGGTCCCCCCTGAGGTGGCCCAAGCCTTGTCTGAGATTGACAACAAGTTTTGTCCATTAGAGGCTCAGATTGTAGCTCTAACCCATAGTTTTTCTACTTTTTCTATCCAACAAGCACAACCCGGTATCTTAAGACCTGCCACCTTATTTTCACCCTCACTGGAGCACACTCCTGCTGCTGAGCTGCGTCTTCCGACTCCCAACCGCTATGCGGGTGATCCACACGGGTGTAGAGGATTTCTAAATCAATGTGCTATACACTTTGAACTCACTCCCTCTCGTTTCTCCTCTGCAAGATCCAAGGTGGATCTTATACGTTATAGCACTACTCACCGGCGATGCCCTGGCTTTGGCATCCCCCATCTTGGAACAGAGACCGGAGTTGACCCAGGACTTCGCACATTTCACCAAAGAATTCAGGCAAGTCTTTGACACTCCATGCCGCAAGGTGACCGCAGCCTCTTCCCTGTTCCACTTGTCCCAAGGGCACCGTTCCGTAGCCAGATACGCTGTAGAATTCCGGGCTATCACGGCAGAGACAGCCTGGAACAACAAGGCCTTATCTGCAGACTTTTGGCAGGGCCTATCCGAGTCCCTCAAGGATGAATTGACCGCTCAGGAATGACCAAATAATTTAGAAGATCTCGTCGGGGTATGTATACGAGTCGACCAACGCCTCCAAGAAAGGAATGCCGAACGTTCTCGCTCCCAACTGCTTCTGGTAAGATCTCCCGTTTTTCACTCTATTTCCCAAGACCCACCGATCACAGAGGACCCGGAACCGATGCATTTGGGGAGTCACCGTTTGTCTTTTTTTGAGAGACAACCTCGGCGAGATGGCGGACTCTGCCACTACTGTGGTGATCCCGGACATCTTGTACTACAATGCCCACTCAGACCGGGAGGTACCAACGGTCAAAAAAAGGGCAAGGGGATCACATTGGGGACATTTTCTCCTTCTCCTACCATTCAGGAGAATTTACCTACCCGGATCATACTCCACATTTGTCTCCAAGGCTCTAATTTCCAAGTTGCTACGTCCGCCTTCATCGACCCAGGATCCGGAGGAAACTTAATTGACCACAACTTTGCTCTAAGGAACGTAATCCCACTTATCCGTAAATCTGTGCCTTTCAGGTTAGAAGCCATCGATTGACGACTTCTCCAACCAGTATTCATCTCATTGGAGACCTGCAAACTTTGCATTCTTACAGGGGACGGTCACCAAGAGGAAATTTCAATAGACGTGATCCATACGCCCTCCGTAGAGGTAATCTTGGGTCTGCCTTGGCTCTAACAACATAATCCTCACCTGGATTGGACTCTAAAGGAAGATATACAGTGGAGCAACCGTTGTGCCAGATGATTCTTCAAACCCACACAACAAATCTGTGGTATAAAGAACACCAAGGATAAAGGAGAAGTCCTACCAGAGGTCTATGCAGACTTTACAGATGTCTTTGACAAGGTACACTCTGAACTCCTTCCCCCTCATCGCCCCTTCGATTGCCCTATCGATCTATTACCCGGGTCTGCTCTACCCAGAACTAGATCATATCCCCTTTCTCTTCCAGAAACTGAAGCAATGATAACTATAGTATATCCAGGAGAACCTGAAGAAAGGATTAATTCGGAACTCCTCAACCCCCGCTCGGGCAGGTTTCTTCTTCGTCAAGAAGAAAGACGGATCCCCACGTCCTTGTATAGATAACAGGTTATAGATTATAGATTGAATAAAATCACCCTAAAAAACAGATACCCTTCACCTCGTCTTCAGGGGGCCACTGTCTTTTCTAAATTAGATCTTCGGGGGGCATACAACCTAATACATATACATCAGGGTGACGAGTGGAAAACAGCCTTTAACACGCTAGATGGCCGCTATGAATACTTAGTCATGCCTTTTGGGCTGTGTAATGCCCCAGCCGAGTTTCAAGAATTTATCAATGAGATGTTTTGAGACTTCCTCAACCTCTTTGTCTTTGTCTACCTAGACGACATTCTCATCTTTTCTAAGGACATTTCAGAACACATACTTATGCAGCGGCCGTTAATCGAACACTTCATGCGTCATGTACATCGGTATCCCGATTTGAAACTGCGGGATGAATTCCAGCCTTCCTGCACTAAGATGCGAGCGCGGTGAGTGTAGAAAAATGAATTTTAGTGTTCTGGCTTTTAAAAACATGAAGTTGACACAGTGGCACAGTAGCACAGTATTGTACACATTACAATTCATCCATTTTATTGCAAACGAAGAAACAGAATCCATGAAATTCAAACAAAACATCCGCGATAAGCGCGGGTGGCTGGGGCGATTGGCCGCGTTCATGCTGCGTGGGGAACAGCAGAGAACTCAAAATTGGCGCCGTGATGTGTTCGAATAACGGCTACTGCATCAGTACGTCACACCAAGTTGGTCCTCTCACGCCTTCAGGAGAACCACTATATGCTAAGGTAGAGAAATGCCAATTTCACCAAAGGCCTACGGCATTTCTGGGCTACATCAGTTCTGGAATGACCACAACCCACTTGCTCAAAGCTATTCAGCGTTTTCCAGGTTCTGCAAACTACTATCGAAGGTTTATTCGCAATTTTTCATCCACAGTTTATTTATTTATTTCTAAAAATGTTTTACCAGGAAGTAATACATTGTGAGTTACCTCTCGTTTTCAAGTATGTCCTGGGCACAGAGTTATAAAACATACATGGTTACATTCAAAGAACAGGGTTATACAGTGAATTCACAGACATTTCATGCACAGATAGAGTTGGAAAATTGGGTACAAGGGATAAAGGGCTTATGAGTTTCAGATTGAAATAGAGCAGCTTTAACATCACCGAACATCAGCGAACGGCAGCAAACGGCTCACACCCTTTGGCTGCCCTTCAGCTGCGCCAAAGACTCTCCACCTTCAGTGCAACGCAGATGTACACTGGGGTGGTTGAGATTGAATATGCTGCAGCTGTGAACAAAAAGATCTTTGTGTCCTCTTGGCTCATTAACATTCCAGTGCTGGGAGTTGATGTTCCACAAAGTACAAGCACATGTTAACCCTTAGCATGCTGGTCCTGTGCAGAGGGGAGCCGTTCTTGGGGAGCCCTCTCAGGCTGTCCGCCTTTGGGGCAACGCAGATGTACACTGGGGTGGTTGAGATTGAAACTGCTGCAGCTGTGAACAAAAAGATCTTTGTGTCCTCTTTGCTCATTAACATTCCAGTGGTGGGGTTGACGTTCCACAAAGTACAAGCACATGTTAACCCTTAGCATGCTGGTCCTGTGCAGAGGGGAGCAGTTCTTGGGAGCCCCATCAGGCTGTCTGCCTTTGGGGTAACGCAGATGTACACAGTGGCACCCATCACAGCCCTAACAAAAAAAGTAATGGATGCCACCATCTGGTCAACCGCTGCACTTCAGGCCTTCACCTAACGCAAAAGAGCCTTTGTATCTGCCCCCATCTTGTGCCACCCAGACCCCAAACTACCCTTTACTCTGGAAGTAGACACTTCCGATGTCGGGGCGGGGGCCATCTTGTCCCAAAGACAGTCACCGCAGGCCAAACTACATCCTTGCGGATTTTTCTTTAAAATATTTTCTTCAGTAGAGAGAAACTATGATGTCGGCAAACCAGGAACTCCTAGCGATCAAACTTGCCTTACAAGAGTGGAGACACCACCTGGAGGGCACCGAGAACCCAGTCACAATCCTCACGGACCATAAGAATTTGCTCTATATAGAAAGCGCCAGATGCCTGGGAGCTCGTCAGGCCAGCTGGTCCCTTTTTCCCCCCAGGTTTAATTATATAATCTCCTTCATTCCGGGTTCCAAAAATGTGAAAGCGGATGCACTATCCCATCAGTTCTTACCAGAAGATAAATCAGAGGACATTTCCGAAACCATTCTTCCATCCAAACACATTCTCGTGGCAAACTCATTTAACGTCTTGGATGACATTCTGGCAACCCAGACACACATTCCGTAGGGTCTAGAGGCTCTGCAGGTTTGTTTATACACTGCACCCCAATTTCACAAAAAATCTTGGAATGGGGTCATGCGTCCAAATCTTCTGGTCACCCAGGTACTAGAAGAACCACAGATCTGATCAGAAGGACCTTCTGGTGGCCCACCATGTTCAAGGACATTGTGGAATTTATTAAAGCCTGCTTCACCTGTGCTCGGAACAAAACGGCATGCACCAAGCCAACAGGCCTTCTTCATAATTGGCGAAGCTAAGAAACTGCTGAATCGCCTTGAGAGAAGTGGGTTGGGGCCAATCTACAACTGCCTTGAGTTTATCAGAATCCATGGAGAAGCCCTTGTCAGAGATAATGTATCCCAAGATAGAACTGGACGTTTGGTGGAAAATACATTTCTCAATCTTGGCGTAGAGATGATTCTTACGTAAATGGGAGAGGACTAACTTGGTGTTCTGAATATGCTAAGGTATAGATTTGGAAAAAATAAGAATATCATCGAGGTAGAGAATTACAAACATGTTGAGAACATCTCAAAAAATATCATTCACTAATTCGTGAAAAACTGCTGGAGCGTTACAGAGCCTGAACGGCATGACCAAATATTTGTAATGGCCGTCTTTCGTATCGAAAGCCGTTTTTCATTCGTCCCCTTGTCGAGTACATATAAGATTGTAAGCCATACGAAGATCAAGTTTAGAAAATGTGGAAGAACCTTATAGACGATCAAACAATTCTGAAATGAATGGCAAGGGTTAGCGATTCTTCAGGGTTATTTTGTTAAGGCCCCTACAGTCTATGCATGGACGGAGCGAACCAGCCTTCTTCATACTGTAACAATAAAGAACCCAGCCCTGGCTGGGGAGGATGAAGCTCTAATTAACCCTCTCTTTAAATTCTCCTGAATATACTCAGACATAGCCTTAATCACGGGAAGCAGCAAAGGATAAAATCTACCTTTATATAGGTCTCTTGTCTGTCCAGTCTATAAGTGGATTGTGTTGTTGGAGCCAAGGTTAGGCCCAGAATTACCTGTACAGAAGGTGAATGGATAACATCCATTGAGATGTGCTCTTTGTGACCGTCGGTAGTGGAAAGAGTAAGTGTATGAGTCTCTAATGAAATGAAAGCTGGCTGAAGGGGACGTCCGTCGATTGCCTCTAAATCCACCGGTATTGATTTCTTGATCAAAGGAATCTTGTGTTTGGTAGCGAAACTTGATCCACAAAATTGCCCCCAGACCTGGAGTCGATGAAGTCAAAAGCAGGAACAAGGAAGCCAGGACCCTCAAGGAAGATAGACAGCATAACCCTGGTAGGCAGACCTCTCTTAATAGAAGAGGCGAGGAAATGGTACCCAATGAGACCACCTTGTACCTCAATGGGTGTTGGTGTTTCCCGGCTTCGTGGGACAATGAAGCACCAGATGATCCGACAGGCTGTAGTACAGGCATAATCCTCCAGTTCTCCGACGTTGTTTCTCTGAAGGGGAGAGCTGGTGACTTCCTAACTACATTGGTTCTGGAGCCTCAAGGTAAGAGGCAGTTGGTGTGAAAGAACGTGAGTGATGGCGTTCAAGCCTCCTTTCTTAATGGCGTTGATCCACCCGAATACATACGGCAATAAGATCTTCTAGCATCGTGGGTCTTTCCTGAGTGGCTTTTTCATTCTTTAATGTCTCGGAGAGACCTTGCCAGAAAGCTGCAGATAACGCCTCATCGTTCCAGCCCGTCTCTGCCGCGATGGTCAGAAATTCCAGAGCGTATCTCGCAACCGATCTCTGACCTTGTGAAATGTGGAACAATGAAGAAGCAGCAGTAATTCTACGGCCAGGGTTATCGAAGACCTGCTTAAATTCCTTCTTGAATCATGGGAAATCCTGGATAAGCTCTGCTCTGCTCCCAGATGGGCGATGCCCATGCCAATGGATCTCCGGATAATAGAGCAATAATATACGCCACCTTAGATCTATCAGAAGAGAAGCAAGAAGTGGTTAACTCGAACTGTATGTCACATTGGTTGAGGAAACCTCGGCATCCGTGGGGATCTCTTGCATAGTGATTGGGAGTGGGGAGACATGGCTTGAGGGAGAGCAAGGCTTCAGGGGAAAAGACTGACAGAGTAGCAGGCCTAACAATTCTGGATTGCGATTGGTTGAGAGAAACTATTGCCAGACCTTGAGTCTGGGAAGCAATCTGGTTGTCTAAATATTGTAAATGCTCAGAGATAGAAGACAGGACAGGGGGGTCCATGTTCATTGGGCTGAGCATACTGTAACTCTTGCGCTGCCCACGAGCAAGACAGGACCCGGTACTGAGGTGGGGAAGTATTGAACTATGCACCCACAGCAGCAGAAGTGTGCCTGGCAGGTGGATTGTCAATGTAGCCGGGTCTGGGAAGGAGAGAGTGGGTTATTCCAAGGTCTTGGGATGGAGAGATTAGAATGGTCAAAGTCCATATAGCCGTTGTCTGGGGTTGGAGAGTTCAGAATAGTGGTAGTCCGTGTAGCCGTGGTCAGGGTTGGAGAAATCATCAGAGTCGAGGGTAAGCCGGAGTCAGAATCCACAGGAGTTTCTAAGTACAAGCCGGGTAGGTACAGGAAGGGCTAACTGTAGAGAGAAGCACAAGACAGGGAGCAAGGCACAACAGATGTGGAAGCACAAGGCTAAAATGACGAAGGTGTGATACCCTTTATTGGACCAATAGATATTTTATAAATTGTAAATTTTCCACTCTCTCAGGGTTCTTCCTCAGGCGGCTTAAGAAACATACTGTATATAGATTTATACAGCCAATAAGTCAATGCAGCTGTTAAATGCATTCATCAAAATCTGGTACTTGAACCTTTTGAATTGAGAGAAAATCTCTCCGCATTTTCTGCTGATTGTCATACATTTAAAACCAGAGACAGAACATGAAACACAGACAGAGCTCTGTGCACATCCAGTGAAACTTATACACGGTACAGTGCCTAAATATATATGTATAGATATCTATTAAATAAAATGGTCTTTTAGTTTAACATTTTGGCCAAAGTGTTGTAAGCCCCTGAGCCACTACACGGCAGACCACATCTCAAGGGTCCCTAACACTAATATAAATTCTTAATAACCCGTGCATTACCAGGAAGAATGATTTATAGTAAATCTGTCAAAATTAGTTGCATAGTTCTAAGTCTGATTGAAGCTTTTATTAACCTGTACATTACCAGGAAAAGCACTCTGTATTAGATTTGTCGCGATCATATTGCAAGCAAGCAAGTTCCCCTGAGAGTGGGAGATGCTATGGAGTGAGCTTTTAACCATTTAAATGTGGGAGGAGAACTATTCCTGTCAATTCTTTTGGACTATATTGACTTTGTGGTTTAAAACTGTAGTAGTGATATTGTGTATAAGAAATATCTGTATCCTTTGAAAGCGGTTATGTTTCTTTCACCCTATATATATATATATATATACACACACATATATAAATATACATATATATATAAATATACAAAAAAGACTGCGCTTAAAGCGTATGTGTCTGCAATATATTATCCACTAACTGTATAATCAATGTATCCCCTGATGAAATCACCCACGTGTGAAGAAACGCGTAGGGATACTAGTTTTTACTAGTGATGGTCTATATCTGGGACTTTCAATCAGACTCTGGGACTCTGCGATGCTGCCTTGCGCTGATGCACTGTTTGTTGGGACTTTGGGACACCACCTCATGGTGATACATCAGTGATTTAGTCCCCTTGGTCCTACCTTCTCCCTTCCTCCTATCTGGAACCATTGTTCACCGCAGTTTGTTTCCGGCTGAGAATAGGAGTAGCTGCACATCCCCTGAGTTCCTGCTGGACGGTAGCTCAGAGGTGTCATACAACTTGTGGGAGCAGGACGTGTGAGCGGAGCAGCAGTTTCCAGCGTCTGGCGAATGAGTATTACTCATTACATGCTTTAATATTTTCTATGTTTGTGAGTGCGCATTTGTTGGAGTTTTATGGAACATTAAATTTTGTATCTTAATATAATACACTAGGATCGGGTGCTTTCTTCTCTTTTTATCTTATACATATATATATATATATGAACAAAAAACAAACAAAAGCGCAAGCTCCATAGCACGTAACTGAGTAAAAAATAAGGTACATTTATTTAAAAAATCAGCAACCCATAAGAATGTGCACTTACAGGATTTCAAACAGAACCATTCGTTGGAGAGAAATCTCTATTGTGGTCATCTGCGGTGGTAGGGTGAGTCCCAGGTTTGCAGAGTGGATGTAAATAGCCCAGGTTAACCATGAATTGGCAGCAAGATATAAAGGCTTCCAATGCCTGCACGTCCTTTGCTCCCTCATACAATGATTGCTAACACTTGAAATTACCGCCAGCCGGAGCGCAGGGAAGCCAGGGAAGCCAGGGACTCCAAATACACCAACACACACGCGATGACGTCACAGCTCTATGCGTTTCGTCACACTTCGTCAGGAGATATGTGATTGTCAGAGACATGTGATTGTCAGAGACAGCCAGTTAAATAGGCTGGATCAAGTAAACCTATTTTCACATTGGTACTAAGTTTCACCACAAATCGTATAACTCTAAAATTACTATAAATATCAACATTACAATGAATAACAACAAAAAAACATCAATAATTATGTTGTTCACATCATACAATGAAAATAGCTAAAACGAAACAATTTAATTATGTATAAACTCAACTAACACAATGACATGTTAGAAAAAGCTGTCCCACTATTACCAATCTAAGTTTCATCAAATATGGAAAAAAAAAAATATATATACCAAATTGAAATTAAAACCTAAACCTATAATTTTAGTTTCAAAAGATATTAATAAATCAATATATTAATTAGAATATAATAATATGAATATATATACAACCAAATACCACTACACCATATAAAAATGAATGATAGAAAAATCTAAATAAAATTGAAAAAATATTAAAATCAACCTATTTAATTCCTTGTGTGATGAGAACAACATTCACAAAACAATCTTTACATTATATGTACTAAAAAAAAATATTAGATTAATAATTCACATAGTGCATTAATTAACATTATATCTAATTACATATAATAACAATAATTGTTACATTACAAAATAACTAAAATTATAAAAAGATAAAGGAAAAAACTGGATTAACTATTAAATAACACCTACTTTAAGGAAATATCAGATAATATAGAGGAATCCCCTCCAAAAACACAGAACCCCATCCTTGGATAGGGGGAGAGGAATCGACCTAGCAACCAGAGCAGAAAGGCAGAGAACAGCAAGGCAGGAAACTAAACCAGTGTGCTAGTATCCAAGCACTCATTAAGACCCCTGGGAGAAAGTGTACCAAGTGAGTATATCCAAAAAAACTCTCTCATACATAGTGTCTTAAATCTATCTCCCCTTAATAGGGTACTCGGAATACTCTCAATACCCATAATAACAAGTCCCTTGGGATCCTTTTGGTGTACTTGGGAAAAATGTCGAGGAACACTGTGTGCCAGCACTCCCTTAATGATGGAACGTCTGTGTTCCAGGAATCTGACACACAGTGCTCTTTTAGTGCGACCCACATATTGCAATTGACATGGACAAGCAACAAGCAACAAGTCTGAATATACATTAAAAAGTTTAATCAACTGTCTCTCCACATATATAGTGTATGTTTTATCTTGTCCATGTCAATGGGTTGCTGATTTTTTAAATAAATGTACCTTATTTTTTACTCAGTTACGTGCTATGGAGCTTGCGCTTTTGTTTGTTTTATGTTCATAGATTCCAAAAGTGGTTGGCTATACCACTCCCCTTAAAGCTGCAAAGATGCTCCCTGGATCTTCTATTGGGACTATATTTCTTTCTGGATTTTTTGTTTGAGTGGAACATTCAATTTGGATTTTCCTTTTTTTTTCAATATCACGTTATGGTTTGTAGATATTATTAGGTTAAATTGTGGTAATTTTAATTTATTTTAATATTTTAAATATGTTATTATAATGTATCATTTATTAGGGTTATTTCACATCCTCTTTAGGTGGTGCACCACCTTGAGAAAGGTCCCACTGGGGGACCGAAACGTCGGTTTTTGTGTCTTCTATCATATATAGAACATTTTTGATTTACTTACCTGCGTGCTGTCCCTTGATGTCGTTTTGCAACCAGTATCGTATGGTCTATATACATATATATATATACACACACACACACACACACACACACACACACACACATATATATATATATATATATATATATATATACACAGTATAATATATATATATATACAGTACATACATATATATGTACTATGTCATCAGGACGACGAAGCTTATGCAACAAGCGAAATGCGTAGAGTCGAACTGCAGTGAGCCAAGAGTGTCCCCAGCATCACCCTGTGCCAGCCGTTCCAGATTCGCGATTGATCGCAACTGGAAGTGACATGACGCGACTCCAAACTGTAGGGGCTGATTGTGTACACCTAAGCAACGCATCTATAGTTTTATGTGTCTATGCACATAGTGCAAATGTAAGAGGAATTTTTATTTTTTAAATATATACATTTTGAACATGCAATGTTGCACTAAGAGTGTCATCTCTGTCACACCGAGGGAATCCTGCTGAGACCAGTTGCCTTCTACTAGTGGGAAGAACTCAGATCCCATTGATATACCCACTGCTGATACCCATTTGGGAAAGTGTGAGTCCCCATTTCTATGATTACCTAGTTGTCATTTATGTATTATTGTTTATAGCACATATGGTGAATCTGCGCTCCCCAAAAGCTACTTTCTACAATTTGTGTTAGAATAGTCGCAGTCTCTACTGTATATACTGTATATAGTAGTTCTGATTGTGATTCTGATACTGTAATTTCAGGATGCAATTGTTATCTTTCAAAATTGATCAACAGACAAATAATTGTAGCTTGAATTTGAAAAGATTACTCTTTGCCTTGCCCGTGGCTAAAAGTATATTTCAGGTGTATAACTATGCTTATGGTCGGTATATTTATACAAAACAAAACAAACAAAGAGAAAGAAAAAACAAAGAGATAGTTATATTTGTATGCTAAACTGTGTGGTTTGTATTGTTTGAATTGTGTGTTTTTTTTTTACAAGCAACTTTGTTTTGAAATGATAGCATATGACTCATACCACCAGATGGAAATATCTATGCAATAGAAGCAATCAAATGACAACTTCATAGTTACAAATTGGATTTATGTATTCAAAACAAAGCTTAATTACCTTCTTCTTCACTGTAGAAATAAGTTTTGGCCTTTAATGTTGGGAAAACAGTAAAGCTGTTTGCTTAGCTGTGATAGACTTGATGCTATATGAAAATGAGTATGATGTTGTAATGCTCAGCATCTCAATGTGTGAGAAACATTTGCACAAAATATATGGAATGTAAGATTTTGGCTGGTAAGCAGTGCTTGCCCTCAACATACCTTCCAACACTGCTTAGTAAATATGGCCCCTTACTGTACATTCAAGTGCCACAACTACTGTATATGTAATAAAATATTATTTTTCAAACTTCTGTCTCCTTGAAATTCTTGTTGTCATACAATATATACATTCATTCATGTACACTCATGCTTTATACACTCAATATTACATACTTTACAATAGTAGGCTAAATCAACATATGTTATATTCCCTTTATTCATTAAAATTCTTATTATATTTAATCCCTTGAAGAAAACAAAAACAATTTCATATGCATCTGTTGCTGTGTTTCAGCCATTTGTATGTTCCACCATATAAATGTTAGTATAACATGTAATGAAATGGTTAAAGCTGACACAGTACATTCATGTGGATACCACTTAAGAGCTGCCCTTTTCCCTTGTAGGCTATTTGTAGAAACAACGCACTGCTAATCAGGGTCTGGATGTAAGGGCAGCTTTTGGAAGGTGTTAAATATCGCAGCGTTATTATCGTGGACTAACAGTAACGGGGGTTTGAGGATATCCGTCGTTAGGCAACCTGCTCATGACCATATGATTTGCATATAAGTAAGCCTAAAATCTGTTCAAATTGATCGTTCTGTTCTTTTTAAGGGAAATGGAAAAACCTCGTTGCACCAAGCAACTGTGGGGATATGTGTTATGGATATCGTTAAATGGGCATTAACCAAACGTTAAAAAATTAGCGACCTTCTGTGGATCTACCCTTTAGGCCCTTACTCAATCTACTGTGAATCTGTCATTTCCTTGCGTGGGAAGATTGCAGCTCGATTTGGTGACGTCAGACTTGTTTGTCTTATGAACTCAGATAGGAAACAATTAAACAATATCATAACTGAATGCATAGAGGTGCTTGAATGTGGTACGCCTGATGTGACATGATTTAATGGTTTATTTTGACTGATTATCCAGAAACTTTACTAGAAATAAACAGCTTTAGCAAGATTGATATCTTAAAAACCCTAAACTATTTGGAATAGATTTTAACACACGTCCTGATAATAATAAAAATTTCCTAGAATTGGCCTTGGACTTGATTTTAATGCATCACTGATCACACTATGCATAAAAAGTATTGGAAACAGTTGGGAAATGACAAGTTGCAATATGGGGTTGCATCTATACAGAGCACAAAGCTATTACACATCTCATTTACGAGAAAGTCCAATTTTATTTATGTGACTAGACTAATGCAATACAATTATTTAAACATAGACAAAGTTTCATATGTATCTTTCTAGTTTACCTTCTATATCATTTTCAAATTTAAGTAGATCGTAAACATCCATGAGTGTTACAATTTTGTCCTTAGTCTCTTTAATGAATACAAATATTTAAACTGCTTGATAGACTCCTGGAGGATATTTCCATTAAAGGGACTTTACATGTTTGTTTCTTTTTCTTGCAATAACATGAATAAATGAAACGTAGAATTCAGTGGGAAGTGACTGCCTCCTTACTCCCTTTGCATAAGAAGATAAAAGAATGACATACATGTAGATGAACTATGTTTGAATAATGCCTTTTTAAAAGAGACTGCCAATGGTAAAAGTGATTTGCTGATGTTTTCAACTTTATCGGGAAGATACCTTTTAATGAACTGATGTTCAGAGAAGAAGGTATCAGGTACAGTCCAGACATTTCTGACATATACAGATCTTTCTCCCCCCCTCCCTTCATGTATAGTGAAATATATAATCATATGTAGAGAAAAAAAGCTCTGTACACTCTACACCTATGAATAACTCTCTTGTCTTGATGATCTATTAAAAAAAATCATAGCCTACGTCAAATCAACACTTCTCCAGGATATACAGGATCAATATGGCTATTGGCCCTGCAGATTTATACACTTATTCACTAGTAAAACAAAAAGAAAACCAATACAACATTCTTCTTTTTTTCCTACCCTGTAATGAGCCACCACTTGCATCAGGGCTATTCAAGGTTTGGAGAGCTGAACAGGCCGGGTGTTCTAGTCATGTAATCTATACATTCTGCATTTACACATTTTATTGGTGCTCAATGTAGATGCATATTGCATTTATAAAGCCAGTATGGCTCAATGTGTTGGTTCAAAACATATTTAGAAGATTGTGTAAATTAAATTTTTTTTATTTAGTACTGTATATTCAGTAGACGATAAAACATATATCGAAATAGATTAAAAAAAATTGTTAAATTATTTTCAGCTGTCTCAGCTGTTGGAGGTTAGTGGCCCCTCCATCCCATGTTTTAAGCCCGCACCGCCCCACTTCCCAAGTCAGCAGGTCCTTTTCATTTTACTGGATATAGATCCAATGTTGGTCCTTCTCCTTCCTAATAGAGGTAAATGAGAATTTTAATCCTAATAGAGGTATATTAGTATTTAATTTGGTAGTGTTAGGACCTGTGAACTGGGTCTGCCTTGTCGTGGTTCACAGGCTTACAATGCTTTGGCACAGGGTTAAACTAAATGACACTTTTTCAAGAGAATATATAAGTATTTTACTGTGTATTTTTATCATATTGGATGTAGCATTGGGCTTCTCTGTTGCTTGTTGTAAAAAAAATATATGGCAAGATAACGACTATTTCAACCTCTGAGGAAAAATTGCTCACTGCCTACAATATGACTCTAATCAATATATTTTTTGTTACACAACTACTTGAAGCTACTGTATAAGATACGATGCTGATGTGTTATTGAATTGTGAGAAAGGGGCTGTAAAATAAAATATTAATGAAAGTTCTGAGAAATCCACTCTGTATATAATAAGCTATTGAAACAGCATTTCAAACATCTTCAGTTTTTATTTTCTTTGCTTGGCATATTTTAGATGCTTGTGGAAGTATCATATACATTTTCAATTCTGTTTGGGTAATCAATAGGGTTTGTATAAGAGAAAAACTATTTACTCAGCATCACTAGCAAAATCTAATATTGCCCACTAGCTAAAGTGCTTCACATGGGTTGCAGTACTTGAGACCCGGCTTCGCATGGGTCTCCCTCCCGCTCCCCTTCGCTTTCCCCCCTGTCTTCTCACCCTCTCTTCTCTCCCCCTCTACTCCTTTCCCTCCCCATCTCCCTTCATATTCTCCTTCTCTGCCCCCCCTCCCTTCTCTCCTCCACATTCTATCAGGGATGTGGAACCCTTGGAAGTAAGACAGAACCCCAAAACAACAAGAGACTGGAATAATTAAATTGATAGTGTTTAATGATCATATCAAGGTAGTAACACAAAAGGCAAAACAAAAAGGTTTCTGCAAAGTCAGCAGAGCTATATGCAAAAGCAATGGTAGCCAGGGAAAGGAAAAAGAGCAGGGAACAAAAAATACAAGGGGAATGCAAGGCAAAACAAACAGGTAGCAGCAAGGTCCTCAGAGCTACATGCAAATGCATGGTAACCAGGAAATAATAAAATAGCAGGGTACTATGAGTACAAGTGGAAAGCAAAGCAAAACAAAAAGGTATTTGCAAAGTATACAGAGCTTCATGCAAAAGCAATTGGTAGCCAACGAAATACAAAAGAGCAGAGGGCAAGAGAATGGCCAGACTGCTGCTCTGGAACAAAAAAGTTGAAGGAGTGTGGGGTTATATACCCTTAGCTAAGATGGCCACTGGCCTCATGAGAGATACTAGTTTTTACCAACCCAAGGCCTGAACTTGACTCCTATGTGTGCCCCTACAGGTCTACAGGGTGTATTGCAGGAGCGAATGTTGTCATCCACTTTCCTCTGTCCCACCTCTCTTTCCCCTGACTCCCCTTCTCGCCCCTCCTCTCTATACCTCCCTGCCCTCCTCCTCCCTCTCCCTCTAAGCACTTTCCTTTAATACAGTGCCTTAAGATGTCCCCAATTCTTTCCGGCGCTCTCTCCTTCTCCAGCATTCTTACTTTCTCCTCACGTCTCAACTGACTTCCTCTCTTTTTTCTTTTTCCGTTTTCTGTGTAAACTATATATATATATTTTATTTATTTATTTATAAAATGTTTTACCAGGAAGTAATACATTGAGAGTTACCTCTCGTTTTCAAGTATGTCCTGAGCATAGTTAACATGACAAATAATACATGGTTACAAATACAGTTACATAAATGAACAGGGTATACATTATATACAATACATTGCATGCACAGTTAGAGAAGATGTATATTATAGGCTTATGTAACAGTTACAGACCAGATTAAAATGTGAGACAGCCTTAGTTTTGAAAGAACTTAAACTGGTGGTGGATGTGAGAGTCTCCGGTAGGTTGTTCCAGTTTTGGGGTGCATGGTAAGAGAAGGAGGAGCGGCCGGATACTTTGTTGAGCCGTGGCACCATGAACAGTCTTTTGGAGTCAGATTTCAGATGATAAATGCTGCATGTGGTAGGGGTGAGGAGCTTGTTCAGGTAGCTGGGTAGCTTGCCCGGAAAGTATTTGAAGGCAAGACAGGAAAGGTGAACTTTGCGCCTAGACTCGAGTGATGACCAATCTAGTTCTTTGAGCATTTCGCAGTGATGTGTGTTGTAGTTGCATTGGAGAACGAAATGACAAATTGAATTGTAGAGGGTGTCAAGTTTGACAAGGTGGGTTTGGGGTGCCGAGCCATATACTATGTCTCCATAGTTGATAATTGGCATTAGCATCTGCTGTGCAATACGCTTTCTGACCAGCAGGCTTAGGGAGGATTTGTTCCTGTAAAGTACACCTTGTTTGGCATAGGTTTTGGATGTCAGGGTATTAATGTGCATTCCGAATGTTAAGTGGGAGTCAAACCATATGCCCAGGTATTTAAAACTAGTAACAGGAGTTAGGGTGGTGTTAGCGTTGGTTTAGATCTGGAGCTCAGTCACTGGAAGCTTTAAATTTTTTGTCTTGGTCCCAAATACCATTGTTACAGTCTTGTCAGTGTTTAAAAACAGTTTGTTTTAGGAAATCCAGTTTTCGAGTCTCAAAAAGTCAGACTGAAGTATGTGTTGAAGGTCAGAGAGGCTATGGCTGTGTGCATATAGGATTGTGTCATCTGCATACATGTGTATTGAGGCTTCCTTACAAGCTGTGGGAAGATCATTGATGAACACTGAGAAGAGTAGGGCCCCAGAACAGAGCCTTGCGGGACGCCACAGGTGATATCCAGGGGGTTGGATTTAGAGCCAGAGATGGACACATGTTGGGATCTACCTGATATGTAGGACTGAAACCAGTTTAAAGCCTGTTTCCCTATTCCAGAGCTCTGGAGTTTGTTAGCAGGATAGCATGATCAACAGTATCAAAAGCCTTTGTAAAATCTAGGAATATTGCACCAGTGAGTTGACCCCGGTCCATTCCACACTGGATTTCATTGCATACTTTTAGCAGGGTAGTTACCGTGGAGTGTTTGGAGCGAAAGCCTGATTGGAATTGGCTAGGAAAATTTGTCTTAGTATAGTAATCGCTTAATTGGGAGTGGACACATTTTTCCATGACTTTGGATAGGATTGGAGAAGGGAAACTGGCCTGCAGTTTGAGACAGTGTTTGTGTCCCCACTTTTGAAGATTGGGACAACTCTGGCAGTTTTCCAGGTCTTAGGGATATGGCCTGCAGACAGGATAGAGTTGACTATGGAAGCAATTGGTTTGGCAATTGCTAGGGCACCAAGTCTTAGGAACATAGATTGTAGTAGGTCAGGTCCACATTGGCTGCTTATTTTTAATTTGAGGAGCGCTTGTGTAATCTCCTCTTCGGATACTGGGCCAAGTTGAAAATTGTGAGCAGTGTTGGGAGGGGGTAGGGCTATATGGGTACTCCCAGGATGAGTTTCAGGTTTGTGGTTTGGGTTGCGTTTCGCTAATAAGTTAGTGGCACACCCCACAAAGTAATCATTGAATGCATTTGCAATGTCGGTGGGGTTTGTCAGAGTAATATCCCCCTTAGTGATATTACTTGGCTGTTGATGGTTAGAAGGCTGGAATATGTTGTTGATAACCTTCCAGAAGTTAGCTGGGTTTGATGTATTCTGGAGGAGATTGTCAGAGTAATATTGTGCTTTTGCATGCCTTGTTTTCCTTGTGCACATATTCCGCAGGCATCTGTAGTGATTGAGATCCTTGGTAGTGCCAGTTACTTTGTAGCTTTTCCACAAGGCTTCCCTGAACTGGTAGAGTGCTATAAGGTCAGGTGTTACCCATGGAAGGTGGGCACCCCGTACCCCTATTCTGCGTAGTGGAGCATGGGTATCACAGAGTTTTAAGAACTCGGACTGGAAATAGTCGAGCGCAGAATCAGGGTTGGGAATTAAATCGATTCTGTGCCAAGGGCAGTTGGTAAGGTCATCCAGAAACTGTTGCGGGTTAAATTTTCTAAATGTTCTAGTGAGGAGAACTTTAGGGCTTGATTGGGGCGGTTTAATTTTCCTTACACAGTACACTATTGCATGGTCACTGAAAATGTCAGGAAGGATTCCAGAGGATTGGATTCTGCTGGGATTTGAGGAGAGAATCCAGTCAAGCAAGGAATGGTTGTGCGATTCAGGTTTGTCCGTGTGGGTTGGGAAATGAGTTGCGATAGTTTAAGCGATTTGATTTGTATCTGGATTTTGTGGTTTTTAGGGTCAAGCCAATTGAAGTTAAAATCCCCAAGAACTAGCAGCTCACTCTTCTCATTCAGAGAGGAAATGGAGCCAAGAAACTGGGTGATATCAGTCAAGGATTGTAGAGGGCCTTTAGGGGGGCGGTAGATGCCAGCAAGCAAGATGAGTTCAGAAAAGGGGAGGCATATTCTGCCAACTAGGATTTCAAAAGAGGGTGGGCTTGGGGGCAATTTAAGTAAATTTTAAGGTGTCTGCAATATAAAATAACACCCCTCCTCCTCTCTTTGACCTATCTCTACTAGAAATGGAGTATCCTTGAATGTATATAGCTTTCTGACTCTCCTTATCTGCCACCAGGCAATGCGCATTATAATGTCACCTGCCAGATACTGTATATAGCCTACCACTTTCAACACACACTGGCTAACCTGCTTGTCAGAGAAATTTTAATCACTCATAGAATTCCTTTGTTTAAATAAAAATATAAAAAGAACACAGAGGAGCACACTCGTAGAGCCCCCTAAGTATGCATGCAAAGTTTCAGGTGTCTAGTTTTCATGGTCTTGGAGCTATGGCCCTGACAGAGCGATAAAGGTCTAAGTTGATGACCGAAACATCGATCATTTTTCAAATTATTTGAATATGTTTCTATCAAGTCCTCTGGAGTGCTGTTTCTTTCCCTCACTTGGGAGAACTTCTTTGATTGCCTGACACAGAGACCGACAGCCAGACAGCCAGACAGTCACCCAGCCAGACAGACAGACTCATTCTTATACTCCTTGAGAAAGCGCAAAAACACATGAAACGCATGGGAGGACTATCCAGTCATTTTTTAGCCACTCACCTACAGTGGCGGCTGTCTTTAGTCTTCTGCGGCCGCCACCGTGGGATTTTTAAAAGTGCGGGCAGACGCGGGCTTTTTTTCTTTAGTTTCGGCGCCGCGGGCGCTTTCAATGTTCAGCGCCATTAGCGCTGAACAGGAGATGCATCTGGCGCTTCCAAGAGATGCGGCTGGTGCGCGGCCAAGTTCGGCTGAAAAAGCAAACATCCCCGTATTAATACGGTGATGTTGGACGTTTAAGAGGGCCGTGACAGTATGCTTCAATAAAGCCTTTTCTATTTTTCATATCTGGGTACCCTGTTCTTTCATGTGGTTCCTGTTTGAGGACTGCCCCGGACATTGTTTGAGTGCCCTGAATTTCTCCAACTTTGTTACTCATTCTTATTATTATAGCTTAAAAGGGAACAATGCAGTACATTCAGTGCAGCAAAAAAATAATTGAAATCTGTGGTACTGTACGTATATGCTTTATTTCATAATTGTGTACCTTTTAAGATTTTGCCACATATATACTTTATTTCAACATCACTGTGCCGTGTGAGAAAAGGAGACAACAGCTGTTTTCCGTCACCCTCATTTTGTAATGTGATTATGTTTCCTTGATGTTCCAGTGTAGTAGTTTGCAGACCCCCTCTGAAATATTGGTGCTTAGCGTTGTGTTGAGCATTGTGTATAACCCCAGTATACACATGATGTAAAATAAAAAATGATAAGGATTTAGGTAGTACTTTTTTTTTATTGGACTCATAAGATTCTACACCTTTTCAACGGTGACAAGTTTACATAAAACCTGTTCAACTTTGGTGGACTTTTTGGATTTCACATCAAAGTAGCACCTCTATTCAAATTCTATTGTTGCCTTAAATTCTGAACTTGAAACTCCCAAACCTCCTTCACAAATGGGGCAGGTCTAAGAATTCTACCATGAACTGGCTAACTATTCTGAAATGTAGCTGTTAAAAAGTTTGTAGCAACATGATTATTGACCTAAATTTACTGGGTGCCCTTTTCATCTCTCCACTGTTGTAGAAGGAAATAGATAGATAATGCACCTGCAGTATGAGAACACATATACAGTATTGTACTGTACATGAAAGCTTCAGTGACCTAAGCTCACTACTAGTATGGCTGTCTTTTAAATTCTGCACTCCTTGGAGCAGGTCATTTTTACTAATAGTAGAATTGTATATTCATTTTGAAATAGTGAAAAAAATACTTTGTGCATCATTTATTGCTATTGCCTTCACACTTGCATTGTACTGCATTGCTGAATACATAGCACTTTAAAAACTATAATAGTAATGCCATTAGCCAAACAAGACTACATGTGTATAATTAAAATGATTTATTTCCAATATTAAAACCATGTGGTACTATATATTGTTTAAATATTGATCTATATAAATAAAATAAAAAGAGGTTTGCCATGGGGTATATTTTGCAGTCATAGGGCCTCATGCAGTAAGCGTTGATAAGGGAATTATCGCCATTTTATAGGCAAAATTGGGTTTGAGATTCAGTAAGCGCCGATAAGTGCTTGATTTCGCCAGGTTTCGGAGCCGATTATTTTGTTATGGCCAGTCGGCTGCCGATAAGCCTGTTTTCGCCACTGATCGCCACTTTTTTAAATCGGCTGGATTCAACAAAAAAAAACAGCTTATCGGGGCTGATCGGCACTACGAAATTGAGATGTTATGGCCAATTTCTCCCGCCAACTAAAGTTGGCAGTTTGGAGGGGAGAACGATCGCTAAGGCTGCCGGAACGGCACTTAGAAAAAAAAAAACTTCTGTACATCAATGGAGTCAATGGAGCGGGGACGTATAACAGTATAGTACTGTTTACGTTTCATTGCTCACAATACAAACGTCATTTGCATTACAGTGTGGGGGCATTCCCTGCATTGTGTCACAGCTGACGTGTATTATTTGCATAACATTATACTTTTACATGTTTGCAGCATTTGCGGGTCACATTACTCATCATGTGATGATGTGCCAAGGGAAAATACTATACTCAACTCTTAAAGGAGAACCTCACATCATATCACACATTTTACTGAACTGAGCAACAATTATTTACATGATGTTACACATGACACACATGTCACACATACACCGTATATTCATGTTCCTTTACATTACACAATGCTTGTAATGTGACACGCATCTTTAAACGTTCATGTACATCTGTCTTCTCATGTTTACATCTAGTTTTGGGTCCTCCCTATTTTCATGACGTCACTTATTGGACGCTCAATCACATTGCATGTTTACATTGTAACCGTAGCATTACAAGCACTTCAACCTAACTTATACACACATGTACAGTAATTCAGCATTGGGACACCTTGTAAACTCATTCTATAGCAACTATCCTCATTACACAAATGCATGCATATGCACACGACTATTCATTGTTGTCAACATGTCACAATAACATGCCTAATTACACATGTTACACAAAACTTTTCCCTCGTCAATCTCAGCCTTTTTGCCTAATTACATGACTGACTGTTGCGTTCACAAGTGTTACATGCATTGCACATGCAACTATTTATTTGCAAGCAATGTTTCTACAAAGGTTCACGTCACATCATTGCCAAATATCATCATTCCCTGCAGAATACACACAACAAATACTTATAACAAGAACTGCACACAGCTTGCCACAGAAGTACTTTATTATGTTAATGTAACACCTTGCATTTTACTATGTCACCTGACATCATCACATACCTATTTAAAGGACGCCCATTACCTGCTCATTCACAGCTACTCATTTCAAAATGTTGAGATTGTTTAGGAGACGGAGGAACATTCTTTTCTATGACATGCTTGATGATGAAGAGAATCATATAGGGCAAGGGAGGGACACACCAAGGGACAGTGACAGGGACAGTCACGCGGATACGACAGGGACAGGGAGAGGGACAGGCCGAGGGACAGGTAGAGGGACAGGAGATCAGAGGAGAAGACAGAGGAGACAAGTTGTGCCTCGTCCGCGTCTGTACAGGGAGAGAACCCTGTTAGATGGGATGAGTGAGGAGGAGATTGTAAGTCGCTATCGTTTGAGTTCAGCAGCAATCTTATCTCTTTATCAGGAGATAAGGGGAGATTTAGATTTTTTCACAGCCAGAGGTCGTGCAGTCCCTGGGCTTGTTAAAATGCTGTGCTCATTACATTATCTTGCTTCCGCGTCATACCAGACAACTGTGGGCATAGTGGGCGGGGTCTCGCAATCTACATTCTCGCGGGCCTTGACCCAGTTTCTCTATGCACTCAATAGACGCGCTAGGAATTATATTCATTTTCCTACAGAGGCGACAGAGTGGCTGGAAGTCAGGACTGGCTTTTATAATATAGCAGGGATACCATGTGTGCTGGGTGCAATCGATTGCACACATGTTGCACACATGTTGCTTTGAGAGTGAGCATGTGTACCGCAATCGTAAGCACTACCATTCACTCAATGTACAGGTGGTATGTGATGCGACGATGAGGATAATGCATGTGGTACCCAAATTCCCTGGTTCCAGTCACGATTCCTCCATCCTGAGGAACTCTTCAGTCTTCCATGCGTTCGAAGAGGGACATTTTGAACATGGTTGGCTGCTGGGTGAGTACACATTTACATGTTCTAACACAAAACACATTTTTATTTAGGAATGTTGGCATTGTACAATTTGATCACTAATGTCAGCTTATGTGTGCTCCATTCATTATAGGTGACTCAGGATACGGAATTAGGCCGTGGCTCTTGACTCCGGTGCTAAACCCTCAAACTGAAGCAGAGGACAGGTACAATGCAGCCCATATATCTACAAGATCTGTTATAGAGAGGACATTTGGCCTACTCAAGACCAGATTTAGGTGTCTGGACAGAACTGGTGGGGCTCTTCTATACAAGCCTCAAAAAGTGTCTGATATTATCCTTGCCTGTTGCATTTTGCACAATGTTGCACTCAGGCACAATGTACAATCAGACCTAGCTGAGCCTTTGGTAGACGAGCATCCCACCCATGTAGCTGCTGAAAATGAACAAACAGCCAGTGGTGGCCAGACACGCCAGAATCTCATCAATTCATTTTTTTCTTGTAAGTAAAAACATATATGTTCCAAGTTATACTTTTATAGTTACATTATGTTATCTTAACAATAATGTTTTTTTATATACCCTTCTGGTAGGACACAGATGAATATGGGTTGCACACCTTTCTTTTCTCTGCTGTGTGCACAAAGGGATGTGGCACCGGTATGTTATTGTTGCACAGGTTATATAATCCCTCTTCAATTGTACTTTAGTTGTGTGTATGTTAATACAACTGGGGTAACAAATCACTAATATTTTAGCATTGTGTTGTTCCTTATGCTAACACAATACACATATTATGCCCATACTCATTCATGCTTCTAGTATGCTTACATACAATGTTATTGGTGCAGTGTAACATGTACATCCATATGATGTGTACACCAGGCTGATTTACATTTTGAATGTCATTAAATATACATGGTGTTGCACATTCAACACCAAATACACACTTTGCTGTGTTGTTTACGGTACTGAAGATGGCATGTCAATGTTTGCAATTTATATATTGTTCCTTTGCATTATAGGTATATCTCCAGTATGAATGATCATGGTATGTATATTTGCTGACATCTCTCATAAGATGTGCCTACCTCAATCTTCCTATAATTATTTGAAGTAAAAACCCTACATATTGGTTTTAACACAAATGTAACATACATGTACTTTCTGTATCATGTATATGCATTTAGCTACTCTTGAGCTTTCATGTGCATTGTATTAGAAAATGATTACTCACATTTCATCACATTTTATGTATGTTTCCTTATAAATTCCATTAATGTAATATAGAGGTGTTTGGAGAAAAGGGGATAACTGTACTTATGTGTTTACTTACGGGAGATCATTCATCACGTATGAAATTGACTGATCATAACACTCCATGCATGAATGCCTGTAATCACAACAATGCGTACTACATCTTAGATTTAGCAATGTAGGTGTTTTTTAATGCTAGGAATTAATAGTCAACATTAATTTACATTTGTGACATGTGTATGTATAAGTCACACGTGTGTGGATGTGTCCTACATGTACCAAGTGTAAAACTGTTAACAGAAAACACAATTTTGTTGCAAATGTTACTGTCATTTAGCATTTCTAATTTACCAATATGACAATGTTGGTAATATTTTCGCAATATAAATCACGTCACTTCATCATTATCATGATGATAATTATCAAGTATTCTCACAATTGTAACGTCAATCACGTGCACATTAGCATAGACACACTTTGTAAGACAACTGTTTGTGTCTGTATCAATTTGTGTAGGATCCATGTATAACACCGACAAATGATAACACCAGCTTTATTATGGTAGCTTATATCATCATATTGACTATACTATGTATTTTTAGAACGTTTACTAAACACAGTAAACTATAGTTAGTTAGGTTAATGAAATATACACAGAAACGTACTTCATTACATGATGTTGATGTCATAATCAGAACATCATGCATTGTAGGGGACCACAACATCTGGCCAATAACATTATTTGCTACAGTCCCAAACCATTTTATCAACATACCCATGTAACAAGAGATTTTTAACAATAAATGGCTAGTTGGTTGTAAGTGTCCTTTACATTGGGAGAAGGAGTGGCTCAGTGAGTAAAGACACACACTGGCACTGAGATTTTGAAGCAGGGGAGTCTGGTTCAATTCCCGGTGTCGGCTCCTTGTGACCTTGGGCAAGTCACTTTATCTCCCTGTGCCTCAGGCGGCAAAAAATAAATTGTAAGTTCCACGGGCCAGGGACCTCAGCCTGAAAAATGTGTCTGTAAAGCGCTGTGTACAACTAGCAGCGCTATACATGAACATGCTCATATTATAATTATTATTATTATTATTATTATTATTATTGTTACATAGTTTCGACAGTCATACGTTCCATTACACAATAGAATTCACAAATGTGTTAGCAGAGTGGGAATGGTTGTTATATATAAAACACACCATGCCATAAAATGATAGTAGTCATTAAAGAACACTCAATAAAAATTCATGAGGCACTATTTTGCAACATCATTATGTTAATTAAGTGCTTATGCAATATAGGCATAAGGGTATCACATTTTTAATTGTTTGTTAATAAGCGCTGCAAGCAATATAAAATTAGTTCCATATGTAGTATAGTAGTCGGTGGCTCCTCCTCACAATCATCTCATATAAAGGTAGACTCTTCTGAAATCATACATTGATCCGATTGTATCTTCCCCGACATCTCTGAAATACAGCAAACACATGATGGTAAAATATGGCACCTTACTATATATGTATCCGTGACAACGCATTACACAGCTCTATATGATTGTGTACATACACACGTCACTCACTTATATGTTAGAAGTACAAGTGTACATCAGTATGTAATGTTTCTTTAAATTTGTAGCAGGCATAACTATGTATATGATGTGAACGTTGCCTGTATACTGAAAAATGTGCGCGCACATCTTAGTGTGCGCACGCACTTCAGGCTTGGCTGCACTAACTGTTAGCGCATGCGCAAAACAAAGCGTACGTTGTGCGTTCAATACATCTTGAAAATACCATTAAACATAAAATCTTTATTTCAAATACAATGAATACGAAACTACATTCGTTCTAAACGAGTACATCTGTATTCTTTTGAAACAGACGTGTTTGGACAGAAAGGACGGCCGATAACACAATGCGCAAATGCAATACGTGTGACGTCATGTTAAACCAGCGTGAAACGCACGCTAACACTCCTCCCACTCAATTAACAGTCGGCTAACGCCCAGTGAACGGCCCCAGTGTATGACACAGTGCAGTTACCGTAACTATAACAAAACAACACAGCCAATAGGCTTTGAGGCGCGCACGTCGCTTGGGGGCGGGACTTACATCCGTAATCCTTTTTAAGGACGCCTTGGGCCATGACAAGGGTCCCACGTCATACGTGGTGGACCCGCTTTTAAATGTTGCATGATAACAAAACAGGTATGTGTTAGAGTTATGTTAAAATGTTGCTAATATGGTTAAAGGGATAGGAAAGTACGTATATTTATTCCGTCAGCAATGTGTACTACTCTTTCAGGTTATACTATATTGTATTCGGCAACAATTTCTTTGTGATCGCTACATGTTATGCAGTCTGCAATGTTACGCTGTATCCACGCATTGAAAGTGAAAATGGTGGTTAAAAAAAAAACAAAAAAACATTTAAACGCACAGTCAACGCATAACGGTTGTTATATTTACCATTCTTCTAGAATTAACTCTTCGTCTGGCTGCAACTGGTCGCTCCAGAAATGCAAGGCATTTTCATCCACGCTTGACCCACCCGCTGAATCCAGTATGACACACATCTCCTCCATGAAGCGTTCATAGGAATCGCCACTGCTTTCTTCAAACAATTGGTCGGGAGGTAGGTTCATTTCTTCGGGTTCCCATTCCAATGCATTTTCAGCTGAAAGGCTTGGTACATAATCATAGTACTTTTGTTCT